>NC_135877.1:13748399-13768399 GCF_031162955.1 Sander vitreus
GGTGGGCGGCCTTAAGCCTTAATACATACCTTTTTTGCATAGACTACTAAACTATTCAAATAGCCTAATAATTATTGGCATGATTTTATAAATCATGTTTTAATGTGCATATAATGCATATATGCGGCACAATAGATCTATAGGATGAACTGTATCTGTGGATGGCTACCTTAGCAGTAGGGATTTATATTTGCTAATAATATGTTGGAGTCATGTTAAGACTTTTTACATTTTACTTTTTTTTTTTTATTAACAATAATTTGGAGGCCCCCCTGCATTGACTCTGAGGACCCCCTAGGGGTCCCAGACCCCCTGTTATATACTGATTATTGCTCAAGGACATACCAGTGTAGCCTCTAAGACCATACATAAGGTGTTAACAGGTTCACTAGGAAAATCAACCTCTTAAAGCTCTATCAGCCATCAGATTATGTGCTTACAGTAAACCACAACCTCTCCCTGGAGCTCTTTCTCGATCTTAACGAGAGCGGTACTTAAAAGCACCTTGTGAAATAAAAAAAATACTATATATGCTCATATGCGCATATTTCAAGTTAATCTTAGCAAGATATATTTCTGCTCTTTTTTTCCTCTTTTAGAATAAAAAGAAATAAAGCATCACACTGAGGGACAGAAAGACAGACAGGCACAAAAGACCTTAAGAACATGTTTTATGTTTCATCAAAGATAAGTTCACTTTGGGTAGCGGACAAACGGAGTGAAAAGACAATGGGTGGGAGACGTCTTGGGCGAGAGACTGCCTTTTAAAAACGGAAAAGTCCAACTCCAGTTGAAAAGAACAGTGGCTGTGTAGAAGCGTCTGACTTGACAATTACATGAGTGGTGTGAACGGCACTGCGCCTCCACTGATAACCCGTCGGATTCTATTAAAACTCCAGCACTCCAAAAGAATGCTTAAACTGAGGAAATTATCACACAGGCATGCAGAAGCACACTCTCTCTCTCTCTTCTTCTTCTAGTCTCTCTCTCTCTCTCACACACACATTTTTTCTCTCTCTCTCAAACTGTTGCAATGTGTGTGCTTTAAGGATATAGAGACAAAGTGGAGGGAGAACAGAAACTGGATTTACGCTGAAAATATACTGTAGGTTACAGACAAAGAATGAAACAAAGAGTGGATATCACTGTATGTGTATGTGTGTGTGTGTGTGTGTGTGTGTGTGTGTGTGTGTGTGTGTGTGCTCAGTCTCATATGCATAGCCACTGCAGTGCTGCTATCTGTACGTAGTCCCAAAGGCTGCTAAAGGCCCTTGGTTAGCCTTGGGGCCACAAGCAAAAGCTTCATAGCGCATAGGAGGAAAAGAAGTACAAGAAGTTAGTACTTTAGGAGCATGCAGGCAGTGACAACCACAAGGACTCTCCGCTGTGACAGTTCAGTAAGACCCACCACTCACATTGCTGCTCATATATTACAGATAGAAAGCAGGGGTTACATTCTTGCCCTCTCTCCCCTCCTCCTACCTCTTCCCCTCATTTGTCCTGTCTCCCTCCCTATGCAAAACAGAAATTAAATTACAGGAAACAGAAGCTGAAGGGAAAAACACATCACATCATGCATCTCCCTCCCTCGCTTACCTCTCTCTCTCGCCACCTTTTTTTTTTCTCTTTTTGTTTTGATCGCCGTTCCAAATGAGGGATCCCTCATACACTTGTCCTGCGGCGTGGAATCACGTCAACGCTTCTCTCCTTCTCCCTCTCTCTCAAGAAAACGATTCATTTTTCTATTACGGCGATGAGTATGTGAAATGAGCTATATAATCAATAGCATAGGTTTGTAAACAGCAGCCGCACTCGAGGGAAAATGTGTTTTCTTTTAGAAAATAATACGCTGCCCGTGTATGTGGTACGGAAAGCTCATCTGACAATGTTTACAAGGGCAATTTACAGGAAATAAAGACACAGGCTGCCCAAAATGAAGGTAGCTTTTATAATACAGCAGGATGAACAAGCAGAGATATGGAGGACAACAATATCAAGATGTGGATACAGCAAAGAGGTGTTTACTTACCATTTGTTTTTTTAAAATGAGCTTAATCTGTAAATTGAATTTGCATTATGTAGATAAAGCTTTGACGTCTATGAAAAAACTGTTAAATGTACTGTGTGTGGAGGGTGTCAGTGTTGACACAGTCAAGATGGTTCTATGAATTACTGCTCACACACTCACAGCCCTGACATTTTGTCACAGAACCAAGCAAGACCTGTCGATTACAGCAAATAGGTTCTCCTCTGTGTCTCTGAATGATAGAACAGGAACGTGTGAACGTAAAATGAGACCTGTCTTCATGTAAAAATGGCTCCTATCAGTGAGCATGTGCTCGCAAGGTCAAACAGTTAAAATGTTCAATGTTTGTTTGTTACTGTGGTGCACGTTTATCCAACTCAATGTTAAAATGTATGAAACAGTTTGACAAGATAAAATAAGATGGTAAAGTTCACAGCAGCTGCCATACATCAATGCGTATGTTTGTGGAAAGACTTACATAGAGTTGAGCACGGAGTCTCTCATCCTCAGTGGCGATCCTCTCTCTTATTACAGCCTGCTGGATGCTCTCCTGGGCCATAGCACGCTCCACAGACAGGATCCTGGACACTTCATCCTGTACCTTGGACTGCGCATCATCCTGAGCCTGGGCTTCTGCTCGGGCCTTCTCCGCCTCAACCCTGTGGGAATCACCATTTTACATATTTAAAACACTGTTTAACCCATTTCAAAATGTTATAAATTCATGATGTACAGCAACACTGTTCCTATTGTAACTTCACTGTCCTCAAAGAATAATAATAATGCACCTCATTGTACAGGCCTACAGTATATACTATACTACTCACTATTCTTTCCCCTACAGCCATCTCTATAATGCATGACTTGCTTCTCAAATGTAAAAAACTATGCTGCCCCCAGTATGTTGCAATGTGTACTGTCCTGAGACCAAGGTACCTTTGTTTTGCCTTAGTACAACATGTCTGTACATATGCTGAACCATAAGCTCACCTTTTCAGGTTTCTTAATTTCAAACTAAAAAACAAGCTACAGTACTTTGAAACTAAACACACTGAAAAAAAAACATACAGGTATCTACTGCTAAATATTTTAAAACCTAAATCACATCAAATGATCATACTGTTAAGCACAGATAGTAATAGGCTTCAGGGAAATATGATAGTAAGCGTTGTGAGAGCAGCAGAAGTGTTTTGGGTAACTTCCCGAGTATCTTTGGTGTTTATAGCAGCACCCACATTCATATGCCTCCATGCTGCTATGTTGCAGTGTCTCCCAAAAAAATTAAAAAGGTCACAAATGCAATTGCTGTGCCAATGAAGCATAGCTATAGGCCAAAGTACTTGTATATAGATTTTCATACACATGCCATGCATGACATGCCATGTCCGTGCTATTCCACAGTTTACAAAGAGGGGGCAACATTGAGAAGCAACAACAACAAACCCTGATGTACCACAGTCGGTTGACACCTGTCGGACAGTACAAATCAAGTTATATAATTTACAAATAATTTACATTTAAAATGGATTTGACTATCAATAATAGAGGACAGAAAGCTACCGTTTTCCCCAAACAAGAATCCTCAATCCAATAAAGCAATGATATAGACAGAGGCAGTACACTCTCTGCAGACACAAGACCACCATTTGAACCCTGTCACTAGGTTCTCATAGTTGCCTAGCAACACACTCCCTACTCGGCGACAGTGTGCTTGATTGGAGAAGAGAAGGAACGTCCCTGAAACCCTGAAAGTCTTCCTCTGCTAGGAATCAAACAGTGGTGGCAAGGTAAAATAAACACAGAAGAGACGGAGCGAGTGCCTGGGTGAATTATGACAGACGGCAAGGGTCTTAATAAACTTCTGTCGAAGAGAGAGCACTGAGAGACAGCCTTGATGAGAAGGAGGCTGCCTGAGAGTGATAGTGACTTGTTTTGTGATACAATTCACAGATAGGGAAAGGGTTCAATATGGAATTCTTTCACATTCAAATGAACCATCTATGATCCATCAGTTGTTAGAGGTCTAATTGATCAAGTTTTGTATGATGCCTATAGTGCACACACAGTTAAACCACAATAGTTGTTTTTAAATAGTGAAGTATTGGAATTACATTTATTTTCAAAGTTGTGCTTTAAAAGGTGGTCATCATTTTATTTTATTCATAAATTAAGTTAAATGCATGACTAATGTACAGCCTCAGCAGGTTTGTGCATTGCTCATTATGATGGCAAGTGCACAATCCTGGTTGTCAAGTGTGTGGTAATAGGCATTTGGCTTTTCCTCTTCTTGGCTCTGTTTTTCTTGCTCTTCTCTGATTTTACAAGCACCCAATGATCTGTCAATGCAGAGGGGTTTTCATCTTTTATTCTATTTAAAAAAATCTCATTCATCTCTTTACTCACCTGTGAATATACCCAAAATCTAGACAGTGAGGAATCGTGATGGACGGACTAGACTAGTCTGACTGATCACCATTCCATGCCTATGGCTTTAAGCAGATGATGGGTAGGTCTAATAAAAATATGTTCAACTTAACACTCAAATATGTCTTAAAGCTGCCATTTGCCCTGCAACACCACTTAATGTCAGAGAGCAGGGGAGAGTAAGATGAGATGGGGGAGACAGAGAAAAAGAGAGAGAGGAAGGAGCGAGAGTGAGTGGTGGCGACATGACATGTTTGGCCCTGAGGAAGTGAAGCAAAGAGAGTGAGGCAGAGAGTGGGAGAAGGAGATGGAGGGAGACGGAGAGAGACCAGCCATGTCCAGTCTCACAGTCCACTGGGCTGCACACGTCAGCACACTCCATCCATCATCGGTGTCCAACTCACGCATACACACAGAACACACAGGGAGCCTCCTAATGGCCTTTTATATTCACCATTTCCCCACAATCAACGCCTGCCTGCACTGCTAATGCACCTAAGCTACCTTTACTCAAGAAGCGTTATCTGTTGCTATTGCTACTACTATACCAGAGAAGTGACGGCATACAAGATTTTTAGAAATTGACTTTGGTGGTACACATGTGGGCCAGCATTAGCAGTCAGTTGACTTTTTGTAGCATATATTTGGGACCGTTGTGTAAAATGTACAGTATATTTACATTTAGCTGACGCTTTTATCCAAAGCGACTTACAATTGCTATATATCAGAGGTAACACGCCTCTGGAGCAACTAGGGCTTAAGTGTCTTGCTCAGGGACACATTGGTTGATGTATCTCCCACACCAAAGGCATGTGTCAGAAAAACACACATGACAGAAAGTAAAGCAGGACTGAACCAGGCAAAGTCAAACCATACTAATAAAAAGGTATAGGCCTACTCACTGGGGGAGGTCTTTTTGCCAAATTAAGAAAGAGAAAAATACTAAAACACCATGACCTCAAGGATTCAAATAAATGGTTAAAAAAAACTTTTAGCTTTAAAGCTTTAAATTATTAGCTTTACTATATTACCTAAAAGTAAACCGAAACACGTCAAGTGTTTCGACCAAAAGCTACAACCTGGACAAGTGAAAGAAGGAGGCCAAGAAAATAGACAGCCTTGCAAAAAAAGTCCCTTGACTGACTTCCTCACAAGTGCTAACCCAAGCAAAGACTGCTATCACTAGCTGGATGCTATCTGTCTGCTTCACCTCTATTGCTTTCCAGTCATTATTGCCCTGTCCCTGGTATATTGGACGCATTTTTCATTCGACTGTAGAAGATTGGCACTGGGTAGGAAAGGGGGGCTTTTTTGGTGGAAATGGAGTCAGACAGAGGAGGAAAAAGACAGCACCTATGAAGGGGAATGAAAATAAAAAAATAATGTTTTCGGAGGATAAGTGTTTGATCTGGTACTGGATAGAGAACGAGGATAATCTTGGCCCAGTAACCTGTGTGTTGATGGCTCAGTGGATCAAGCCTTGAAAACAGAAAGATAGAAAGACAGAACCAGTGAGAGGTCAAGTGGGTTGGGCTATGTGGGTCTTTCCAGTAAAGTAACTCAATATTTTCAGGAGATGACCCTGAACAGAAATACTTTGGAATATTTCAGTTATTTTAGGACACTATTTTTTAAAACTGACAGAGATTAGATCTGTAGCAGGTTATATGAAAAATTCATGGGTTGAGAAGCCGAGATGCTGCAACTTAAAGTGAAGAGAGTACAGTCAGGGCAAGCTTTACGAGTGTGTATATGTGTGTGTGGCATATATACACTGTCCAATAACAAAGGTAAATGCAAACATGGTCAAAATGATGGCCGGTGAAAACTGCAACAGCCGGTTTAAAGACATGAAGCCTTCATCACCTACCACTCCACAGAAAATAAGTTCAAATATCATTACTCTTGAATAAATATCACAACAAAATAAATTACAAATTCATGTCTTATCTACCTTTCCCCTCTTTACCTTTGCTCGCTCCCCTCAGCTCTTCACCCATTAATGTGTCCTGTTGTCTACCTGTCATCAACACAAGATGTGTCTTAATACAGTGTGCCTGGCAGGATGGATTCTGACAGACCTGCAGAACAGTGCAGACGCGACCCAAATGCCTTGAAACGAAGGCATTTAAAGGCCCAATGTAATATTGATGTTAGGAATAATGTCGCTGAATGCTGCTTATGAATATTTCATGGAGCTTAGCACTCTCCCTGACACACATGTGCTGTGCTCACACATAAACACATGGCTGTGGGTGCTATGAAATGCTGGGAAGAGTTATAATTAGGGCTGGGTACCATTCACATTTTAACCGGTACCTAAAATTCGGTGGCTGTACCCAACGCTACCTTTTATAATAACAAAAACATTTATTTCAGTGAAAAAACATAAGTCCAAACGTCTCAATTTCAACTTTTTATTTATTCAGAAATTTTACACACTAGACAAAATAAATCCCCTCCCTACCTCCCTCCCCCTCTTTTGTTTTTGTAACTTTGATCTTGGATTTGTGTTATTCTATTTTAGCCTGTTTTTATTTACTATCTCGTTGATGACTTTAATGTTGTATGTAAAGCACTTTAAATTGCCTTGTTCCTAAAATGTGCTATAGGAATAAAGTTGCCTTGCCTTGCCTTACAACCTCCAGCCTGTCAGTCTGTCACCAGGGCATAGAAAATGCTGTTGTGCCTGTCTCAGAGGAAGTGTAAACGTGACTGCTTTAGGGTCGACATTATATTGTATTGCAGCGAACGCCGTCCTAGTGTTTTGAAAAGTGTAACCACAATTGTGACCGCTTTATTGGCATTGCCGTTTCTCACTGTGACTTGAACAAGCTGCAGAGGCGACGTAGTCTCGCTCTATCTGCACCGAAGCTCTGCGCTTACATGCTCTCAGGTACCAAAATTTGGGACGATAGCTTTAACGTGAATTGTTACTCGGTAATACCGAGGTAATCCGGTCAGTACCCTTAAAAGTACAGAGTTCGGTACCCAACCCTATTTAAGTGTATGGAAAACAACGGACAGTGCAGCGAGACGATTAATTTAGAAGAGCCCTTACTCCGCAAAAGTAAAAAAAAAAAAAAAAAGGTGCTATGAAGAGATAACTATAGCAGGGTTCTTAGTGCCACAAACAAGTACACACTGACATAATATTAGAAATAACTTTACGTTTGTATTGAACTCCCTTTGACTGATTTCATCTGTTCTGTATAAGACCAGCTCGAGTAATAGACAAACCACAGACAGCAGATTTGCCAGGAAATTGGAGTCAATAACCATAACTGTTCTACTGAATAGGTCTGCAGCAGTCTACAGCACTGAAAAAAGCTGATAACTTAATTTCAAAACAGTGTATTTACAGTTCAATAACTGTTATTCTTACACTTAAAATGGCCTTATACACTGGGGACGGGAGCACTCTTATAACAATATGACTAGGCTTACGAAAGGCAAGAACTATCCATTGGAAGAAATTGCTTTGTTGGGAATTAAAACTACTCATGCAGGTAGTGAAACTCTAACATGGTCACATCACGCACATATACAGATATATCAAGAAAGAAAAGCAGCACACAAAAAAAGTATGAGGTGTGAAATGAAGCTTGGGGTCTTGAGTGTTGCATGTATGTGCAGGTACGGCTGTAATTTAAAAAGATTTATATATACCTCATACTTATATATATATATATATATATATATATATATATATATATATATATATAACAGAAATGTAGTATATATGGTATTCTATATGGTTACTATGGTATTGATAGGTGGTTGTATGTTTTGTACGGTTGCTAAGGTGGTACTAGATGGGCAGTAGGTGGTTGCTAGGGATTATCAGATGGTTAGTGGGGCATTATTAGGGGATCACTTGCTGATCACTATGATGTTTTCTATGGTTACTAGAGTATTTCTTAGGGGTGGGGGGAAAAACGATACAGCATAGTATCGCGATATTTTCCGTGGCAATACTGATTGATACTCAGACGCCAAGTATCAATCTTTTATTATATAAATTGCGATTTATGAGAATTTAACTTTTGGTACTAGAATAATAAAATTGTTTTTTCAGTCCACTAAATGGTGCAGTTGAGTTTTCTGGTGAGGTCAGCAGGGGTGACCATCAGCATAAAATATACAAAGTTTTACTTTGGGGACATAATTTGAAGTTGGGGAAAAAATGTAATAAATTGCAATATATCACAGAATATTGCAATACGTTTAAAATCACAATAATATCGTGCCGTGAGATAAGTTTCATGATAGCATGGTATCGTGGGGCCTCTGGTGATACCCACCCCTAGTATTTCTAGGGGATAGCTTGGAATGGTTGGATTCACAGTAGCTGCTAGGTCCTTTGTAATTGTACCGTGTGTTTTCTGGTTTTATGCCTGTAAACTTGTTTTTGAAAAGTGCTATGTGAATAAAGAACATTAGTATGATTATTGTTATGAGTATACATAATGTTAGTGTTATTATGATTATCATATTGTCATTATTACTAAGGATCTGGGTCAGAGTGTGTAAAGTCGCTAACGTTATGCTTTTGCAGTAGTTACAGTAAGAATACCATGAAGAAATAGTAAATGCAAGTGCAGTCAGAGAATGCTAGCAATGTTGCTGATTCAGACACAATTTAAAAGGAAGAATCACAACTCCCCAGACACAATCCTGGCTTAATCAGGTTGGATTCTTGCTTGATATCAGACAGAATTGTCAACTTGAGTTTACTCGGTTGGGTGGGCAGATTCAAAGGTCTGGACCCAGGCAAGTTGGATTCAGAAACTTTTTATTTTTTTAATAACCTCGCAACTTTTTAACTCTGTTCAAATGAGTTGTAGGTTTGTGTATGTATTTATGTGTAAACAAAAATAAAATATAAAAGTAAACACAATGTAAAAAGGCTGGACTATCTGTCTGCATCTGAGCTGGGGGAAATAAGGAATTTAACAGGCTGGCTGGTTAATGGGAAGACAGAAGCTCTGGGAGAAGGTCAGTGTTCTCACTCAAAAGTCTGACACACAATTATATTGCCAACACAAGCTGCTTGACTTTATGCTGAAATAATGGGCAGACATTTCACAACAACAACAAGAACTAACCTTTAAGCGTTAGAGTTGGACACTCAAAAACATGCATTCCATGCACAGGAGGAGATATTGAGAGAGAGAGACTGGGAGGTAGGAAGAATACATGAAAAAGAAGGAAGAAAATGGAATGAGAATTGATTGAGAAACAGACGAAGGTTGAGATGGCTGGAGATATACAGGAAATATGGAGAAATAGAAAGGAAGGGAGGATAAGGGAGGAATAAAAAGACAAGACAGGGAAGGAAAGGTGAAGGAAATCCTGAGAGAATAACCCAGAGAGGAGGAACTGGATCGAGTAGTGACACAGGATGAGTTAGGTTGAGGGAGGAGAGACAGGATGGTGTAAGAGTTCTCACCCCCTCATTCCTCCTTCTCTCTCATCCTTTTCTCTGAGTCGTTCTGCTCTGATGCCTCACAGAGGCAGAGGCAAATCTGCTCCCTGCAGCCGCTCCTTGCTACAAATGAGTTTAAGCTGTACCCAAATGAACTCCTCACAGAGCTTTTACTTCACTCCTACCAGAGCAAAACATGCAAAGCCAGATCTCTGGAGTTAATTTATGGTCCTGAAGCCAAACAAAAGAAATACTGCCAAAATCTAAACACCACTGTTGCTCACAATTCACTTGTTCTGTGTACCCTACACAACAATATTACATAGGATAGAATGGATGAATTATACTGAGTGTGGAAATAATTAGATTTTACAAAAAGGCAAATTGAATGTGTTTGTGTGCCTTATGGAGGTCTAATGTCTTTTAACAAGACATTTTTAGCCCTACTTTGGCAGTTACCTCCCATTCTATTGTGAAATAGCATGCAATAAATGAATTATTTATGCTTTTGGGGTTGAACATGACCTTGAGATTTTGGCCTCATGTATTTTAAGTGTTTGTAGGTGTGTGTCTTTTCCCAAGTTCACATATTCTTCCATTTCCTTCTGTTCAAGCTGTGCAGCAGGTTCAATGCAGGGTTCTATAACTAGTAAGGGACTGTGCAGTCTTGTTAGCTGAGCTTTGATGCGCTTACACACACACAAAATATTTTACCTTTTACTTCAATCTTACAATGACAGCCATCTAGTTTCCTTACCAAGTCTCCCAACACAGCAAAGACCACAATCACTGTGCCTTGTGTTTTCCTTCAACAACCGAAAACTCACAGTAATTACTGCCTGTACTGTGGGAAGGTGAAATACCATTGCAATTTAATTATTGTTGACAGCCCAGATAAGAAAAAAGGCACTGTGTTTCTCTCATCCATTTCAATTAAAAGTGAGCAACAGTCACTTTTATCTGCAATAACTACAAATTAATCGCAAAGTTCAACTGTGGTGGCATAAAAAAAAGACGTGGAAGACATTTTCAGTCCTAAAGGATGGTGGTGTGTTAGCATGAGCAGAACGTTTTATGTTTAGTCTCTGTGTCGTGCTTATGTACAGCTTAAAAATACAAATGTATAGGGCTGACCCTGACTCCGCTCATATTGACAGTAGGGTTGGACGGTAATACGGTATACCACGGGGTCTAAAAATAGCAACGGTATCAGTTTCAATCCGTCATTAAAAAAAATGCAATGCACTTATATAGGAGACAAGGGTTAAATATTAAATTGTGGTGACCCACAAGTAAGACTGAAAGAGACATTCACCAAGGTACTGTAACTTTAAGGGAGAGGTGTTATGATATACGAGTTCCGGGTTAACGGCTGAATTATGTCAAACGGAGAAAATGCTGTTGCTGCGGCGGCGCGGCTAATGTCGGTGTTATCTACGCGGCCACCATCAAGTTACCGGACTTTTGGCAGCACAACCCACGGCCGTGGTTTTAGCACATCGAGGCCCAGTTCCAGCTGAGAGGAATAACACAGGACGTTACAAAGTATTTCCACGTGGTATCGGCCTTAGATGCCTCAACAACAGCCAGGGCTATGGCGCTGTTAGAGGCTCCTCCGGCTAATGGCGAGTACGACGCACTCAAAACATTCCTGTTGGAACTCTTTGAACTGTCGGAGCTGGAGAAAGCAGACCGCCTGCTGTCCCTGAACGGCCTTGGCGACAGCAAGCCGTCCGAGTTAATGAAGAGGATGCTGGCTGTGCTGGGCTCGGTGGATCCCTCATTGTCTTCGCCCACATTTTCCTGCGACAGCTTCCAGCACCAGTGCGCACCACAGTGGCCTGCTCCCCCCTCTCTTCCTCCAGAGACTATAATCGGGCGCTGGCTGTGGAGGCAGACAGGATTTTCCTCGCCAACCGGCAGCAGTTTGTCCACGCGCTGCTGCCCCCCCCAGCACACGTCTGCCCCGCTTGCACTCCACAAAATACAATTTCTGTAATTATGTGTGGTTGTCATCACGTGACAGTGTGGAGGAGAAAGTAGTTTTTTGTAAGTTGTTATGTTATTGTTTCAGTATTAGTGTTTGGTATTCAGTTTCTGAACGGTGCACAAGCCAACAGTTTGGTGACGCCTTCTGATCCTTACGTCATCATTTTTAATTAGTCACGGTAATACCGTGGTAAAATAGGGAGGAGGTTTGACGGTATGAAAATGTGGATACCGCCCAACCCTAATTGACAGGGATTTAGAAATTTGAATAAGGTGATAAAGTGCCTAAACCTATAGCTTCCAGCATCCATGTAGCTTACTTCACTGATATAATAAATCACTAATACTCAATTAATTCACTAATATATAAGTACAAATCAAGCAGTTGTAACGGCGTGTCTACACAGGAGGCGTTTCAGGCACGTCGTCGGTCTCACGAGTGTCCGACAAAACAGATGTGCTTCTACTTTAAACAATTTAGCTGTCTATACAAGCTGCGTATCGGCTCGCGTTTTAAGTGCTTCAAGAGAATAGGGGGGTGGTGAAAATCTGGGCAGTAGTCTGTTCTGCCAAGCCAGAAAGAAATGAGGCTGCAGTAACACTTGCCTTTCCAAAGCCGATTTTATAATCGGATTACATTCTGAAGCATTATGTGCCTATGTTTTAACCAGAGTAGAATGTGTAGCGCTAAGCCCCACCCTGAAGGCACGAATTGTGATCAGATGCAGGCTAGTCTCAAACACAATCTAAACAAACTGTTTACGTCAGTTCTCGCCACTTAAATAAAGCTTTAAGTAAATGTTTCAGTGTTTTCTATTCATCATCAATACATTTTGATTTATTTTATAATATGTATTGATTCTGGACAAAACCCACCAGTGAGCCGCACCTTTTAAGCTCTCCTTAAATCCTAGAATGCAGCTGTCTTATGTATTACTGCCTGCCAAACTGCCATTAGCTAGGAAAAAAAGACACACATGCACAAATACACACTCACACAAACAGATCAAAAATAATGTGACGAAATGAGCAAAAAAGAAAAACAGCACAAGGCCACATTAAAAACTGATATTAATATGCATCTACACATAAAAACATTCATATACACAAGTGCTGGCTAACTGATGAGTGCTTATTCACCATTTTATGTTCGGTTTAGTCTTCTTAAGTGAAAATGCAGCCCATGCCAAGCACAAACAAAAATTGAGGGCTTGAGAGCCAACACAATTTCAAATAATTGCAGGGAGGGCATAATTTGAAGGCACTTACTGCTCTGAATAGACATCAATAAGTAAGCTGCTGGAAGCAGCTACATTAAAAAAAATAAATAAATAAATAACCAGAAAAAAAATCAATAGACAAATTATTTCTCAAAACCACCCGTTTATTTCTCTCTTGAATCAGCCTCAAAAACGCTAGGCTAACACTACCTCCTGGACATAGAAAGGTTGTATTTTTACCCCATACAGTACAAGAGTTTGGTTAGTGGCTAATCACAGTTGTTCATTCACCAGGGTCTGCTGGAGATCATCCTCGCCCATTAAAGAGGCAGCCCAACGCGATTATCAGACATTATGGCATGTTCAGCTGCTTCTTTAAGGTCAAAAACAAGAGAGGATAGGAAAGGAGGAAAGGTTCCTTACATGAACAGTGTGTTTCTTCATCAGGCAGGGTTAATGGATCACCCACTCAACACCCAGGAAATTACCTCAGGATAGCCATCCTTTCTCAGGCATGATTAATTGATCCAGAGAGAACCAGAGAAGAAGAGAAGAAGCAGAGATAGAGGGAGAAAAAAGTGCTGATGTGCTTCGGAAGAGAGGTAAATTGGAAACACAGTGGGGATCGAAAAGACTAGTGCTGACCTTTTTGACTATTAATGAAAGCGGAAAATGGTCACATCGGAAAATGTCTTTGGTTTCTAATGAAATCCCGGAACAGGAATTGACAATATGTGCAGTACCCTGATTCAATCTATCATGATCCGAAGAAGGAAGGTAGGGGAGAAAGGAGAAGAGAAGGGGAGAGAAACGCACACCCCACAAGGAACACCAGAGAGTCTGACTTTCAGCAAGCCAAGAAATCTTAATTTCAACTCCAAAAAAACTAATTAGAGCAATCAATTTACATCTGAAATAAAAACAAAAAAATGCCTCACAACACCAAAAGTTTTAAAACAAAAACAATTTGTGTGTGTGTGTGTGTGTGTGTGTGTATGTGTATGTGTATGTGTCTGTGTGTGTGTGTGTGTGTGTGTGTGTGTGTGTGTCTGTGTCTGTGTCTGTGTCTGTGTGTCTAACCAGGCTTGCAGCTCTTGCTCTGCCTTGGCCCTATCTTGCTCCAAGCCTTTATACAGCTCATCAGTGATCTTCCTCCTCAGGGCCTCTTCATCAACTGGGGACAAAAAGAGAAGGGAGACAGAAAGTTAGAGAGCTTTTTAAGTAAACAGCTGTTGTTTGCTAACAGGCATATTATGCTTGTTGGGACACTGAATAGAGTCATAATGTCTAAAAAGTAAAAAAAATAACATCAACAGGTGTTGATGTACAGGTGAAATCTGCATTAATCACAAAATGTGTTGTTCAAAATGAACAATTTAATTATAATAATTCATTAAGAAGTCTATGTTTTGCTTGAGCCGATTGGTCTGGGTTGTTACTGGAGCTGCAACGATTAGTGGATTAATCGCTTATTTGATCGACAGAAAAATTATCTGAGACTAATTTTAAAACAGTTAATTGTTTGAGTCATTCTTAAAGTAAAAATATCCATTTTAGGTCAGGTCTAGTCATTTAGGGGGATTTGCTGCTATTCTTTGTATTAAGTAATTTTTGACTGTTTTTTCATTGAGTTCTGATGTTTTATAGACCAAACAATGAATCTTTCCTTCTTTCTTTCTTTATATTTGCATATAAAATAAAAAACAAGAAATATACAATAGCATAAATAAAATGCACAGGTGGGATTAAAAAAAACAACAACCTAAGGGCTTGTAAAAGCAAGAAGAAAAGAAAAAAAACATATTACAGTAACATATTTACATTGCGTTTAGCCTATACACTGTATCATAACTAAATTTACATAGAGCTGTACTCCATCAACAGAAGTTAATATGTGTGTGTGTGTGTGTGTGTGTGTCAAAAGTAAGGCCCTTAGATATTAAAGTGTAACATCACAAATCCACAGAAACATGCATATATTGCCTAAACAGACAGAAAAAGTGGCTCACGCAACCTCAAATCACAGCACCGTGCCACTATATCTCCATATATTCATGTCAGGGATATCATAACATGTATGATTCCATGTCCCCAGCGGTCTATCTTGGCAGGTAATTAAGCATGAAAGTAAAGATGCCAGCCCGCGACCAGGCCAAAACGTGCTCTGAAGACAGAAGTGCCATGCGGTGTGCTGCGACACTGCAGTGATGGGGGGAGTGTCTGAGTGTGTCAAGATTACTCTCCCAATGCATTAGTTAAATAGGATAATCCCTATTGTCAGAGTCTATTACTACCTGGTAACATGTGGTAACAGCAGGCCAGTGGACACACACAAAACCCTAATTCAAGCTAAATCAGATCAACAATAAGACCTAAAATGCACAATGCCAATTATTTCATATCATCTTGGTGCTGCAGCTACAGTACTGTTAAAAACAGACAAAGGCAAAAGAACACCAATTCCTAAAGCAAAATTGCCTTACACTAATGTATACTTACAGTGCCTATTTTGTGATTTTACAGACAGTGTGGTGCTTTGGGGTTATTATAGTCCAAGATTTCATCTGCCCCTGTTAAAGTCCCACAATCGGTATTGCTTCTCATCTCAATCATGTTCTTTGATTTTAGTATCACAACTGGAAAGCTTTGTCAATAAATAAAAGTATTTAATCGGGATTAATCGCATTATTGTCCAAACTCACGATTATTCGCAAATTAAATCACAATTTTTTTTTATCTGTTCTAAATGTACTTTAAAAAGGGATATTTTTCAAGTTTTTAATGTTCAAATGGTATTTGAGACTCAATGTACTTCAGTGGTAAGACTTTTCTTTATCAATTTCTGCTCAGGTGGGGGGGGAGGGGTTTAGTTACAAATTTAAGTAATAAAGCCTGTTACTCAGAACGGGAAGTCTCTCTTTAGATTAAGTGTGTGTTTTATTTTTGATTTGGGATGCGGCCCTGCGTCTTCAGAGCGTACACTACATCCATGGCAGTCGCCGTCTTCCACTTGGCGTGCTAAGGAGTGGCCCGGCCCGAGGCCCAAATGACAGAATGTGAATGCGTTAATTGAACATAAAAGATTGGTTAAAAGGAATTTACGTTAACTCGTTATTACTGCATCAATTTTGACAGCCCTTCCATGGAATTGCGGATTCCAAATAAACTGTCAAACATTTCAGGAACACAAACATTTGAAACTCTAAACTAGTTGTTGGTCTGAATGTTCTTATTATCTAATCTTTCAAAACTTAAAAGTTAAATGAAATAGCTTTAAGATTTTAATTTTTTCCGTGGTTTAAGGTAAAAATAAATTAGTGATACTGGGGAACTGATGGGTAGTTAGCAAGAGATGGCTCCAGTTACTGCCACTGGCGTCATGGATACATAAAATCTCAGCTCATTAACAAGCATTTCTCCCTCCACCTTCTGTCATTTTAGTCTTCTTGTATCCTTCAGCAGCTTAGTCGCACCCACACTGTTCACAATTTGCTCTCAGAATACAGTTAACTTAATCCTTTCTCTGATTCCCAACGTCTACAGCCTTTTCTTCTCTGCAGCAAACAACACATAACACAGACTCACAGCGTGACAACTGTTTGGTTCAGTAAAGAGAATGAATAAGCAGCAGGTAGAGGGAGGCTTAGCATGACAGGGCTTCAGAAAAAACACGAGTGCAAACAGAGGCGGTGATTGACAGTTGACAACTTCTTGCTGCATAGTGTATCCTCAAAGACAGAGACTCCTGTCACCTCACTGCCCAGAGTGTGGAAAAATAATATCCATCATGTCTGACAGCCCTCAGAAGCAACATTGGTCCCACTGCAGGAGGAGTCTAATTACAACTCTGTTAAGAACTACGACAGTAAGACAACCTGTAGACCCATATGGATATCTGTCAGGTAACAAGTAATAATGCCATTTCATATAAGGTAAATGTGAAATCATCAGATGACATGCTTTGTCTTTGGTCTACAAAAATAATGTTGTGGCAGTTAAACGTCCAGAAATGCGTACTTTAACTATATGCGAGAGAACTGAGACTAGAGACGCAGCAATGTACTGTATATCATATTATACTGTATATCTAGACATCTAGATCATCATAATATTGTGATAAAGTCAACAAAGGAGACAACATATTCAGTCACCTTTGACTTGGCATTTGTAGATAACCTATATGGTTAAGACAGACAAAGTTAGGAACTAGTAGTTAAATATAGTGAAGCATTTAATAGTCCAAGTGCCAGATTTTTCCCTTATAAAGTTATTGGAATACAAACCAGAGCCAAATGAGAGTGAATATTGGACTTACATCTGTCATGTGGCCAGTCATTTTGTCAATATTGCAACCTTTTTAAGCATCTCTTCCAACTCACAACAAGGCTGTACTGAAACACAAGCTAATGCTGCCTCTTAGCATGATGAAACTTGTGCGTACGAGTAGCTAAAAACTACCAACTATACAGCAGTGCAGAATCTCTTTGATGAAAACCCCCACAATCACTTACTATTCCCTCAAAATATATGTGGAGTAGATGAATACACTGTGTACTGGACCCCAAACTCAAGTGGCCTTTTAAATCAGAGGTCAATTCCTGCCATATGAACATTTTCCATCAGGAAAGACTGGCATTTCTGTATCAACCGCCCTTTAGTATCTTACACTTACATTGAACATATATAGCCTTTAGCTATGCACTATGAAAAGTAAAATTCTAAATGTCCTCTAAGTTCAGACAAGCCTAAGCAACTCCTCATTTATCACCAAATCCTCTCCAGCCCTGCAGAGAGAGGCTTCAGATAGCTAGCAGGCCCGCAGGGTCAGTCAGAGAACAGGTTCTGATATGATAAACACTGTCTGGGGTCCTTGAGGGAGGCTGGTTAGGGTCAGAGACAATTCCAGATCGACAGAGCCAGTGTCAATCTTGAGTAGGACATGTAAATGTTAAAAAGATTAAAAACTCATCTTTTTAGACATGTCCCCCTCCTTTCCTTTTCCACCAATCACTAAACCCTGTGGAAAAACCCATAGCGGAGGAGAGGCGGTGGAGCACAGGCTATTGGCAGTGGAGATAATAGACAAAGGCAAATTGCGTTTCTCATCAGAAGTTTCATTAACCCCAGGACCCGAGTGGAGGGCATAATCTGTAACATTACCACTTCCTCACGTTTCTAGCTCGCGCTTAGTCGAGTCACCGCACACCTTTCACTATGTTCACATAGGAAAGGGGGAAAAAAGCGCCAAGAGCAAGCTTCCAGCCCTGACAAGAAAGTGCCATTTCTGATTTTCTCTTTTATTCACACTCCTTCCTGTTAATTCAATCTTGTGTTATGAAAAAGTACCTAACCGATCATTTCATAAGATAACATGAAATGTCAGTTTCAAAAGGAGGGTTTTTGTATTTCTCACACACACACACACACACACCCCCCTCATTTCCCCATTCTCTCTACTGCACCTGGGAGACATCTTTAAGCAGGCTATTAGTCCAGCGCAGTGTGTGGGCTCTGGCATATGAATATTTATAACACATTGGAGAAGGTGTAGGAGGTTCAACCTTGACTGTGGTGTAATCAGCACACAGACTAATCTTTGGCGCTACTCAAAATTTCCATCAGTGTTTCTTTACTAAAAAGAGTAAAAATGGAAATGGAAAGACAACTACATGTCCATCAACAGAAAAGGTAGGACATGCATCCATAACAAACCACTTAAAGAAGAGGAACTACATTAGTAGATTTGTAATCTTACATGAACACCCAACATACTCCACACCTGTCACAAAATGAAGTCTGATATTGTTGTGTTTATCTTTTAATCTGAAAACTAATTAGTGCAAACAATGGAAGGAATAATTTTATTTAACATGGAGAAAAATTAAACTCTGTGAAAGTGGCCCCAGAGCTTATAGAAAAACAGACTGACAAAGAAGTTTTTTTTGTGGAATATACAGGAATACATTCTATTAATTGTCCAAATGATGTTACTAATGTGCTCAAACAAAAAGGCAGGTGGTTCACACAAAATTCAGTGTCATATCACAAAAGAGGCCCTATGGCCAAATGCAAGTTCAACACACACACACACACACATACATACACACAACAACCACCTCCTTCCCCTAATGAGGCCTGGTGGTTTGTTGTGTGAAATTGCGGAGGTGTCGTTTTAATCACTGGAGTCAGTGTGGCATGGCATAAGTTGGCCTTTTTTAATTACCTTACTGATTGAGCACAGTCAAGGATGGGGAGGCCTGCCCACACCCTGGATACCGCCTTCTGAAGAACCAGCACCCACGCCCCATTCTGTACAGTGTAATGAACAGGTAACATTCAGATGTCCTCTGCCGGATATATCAAGAGATAAGGGACGTGCGCCCACACTAACGAGACAATAGGACTAAAAACTTTACTTTGAGTGAGTGAGTGAGTGAGTGAGTGAGTGAGTGAGTGAGAGAGAGAGAAATGAGAAGATATAGTGAGTTTGTCTGAGCCTTACAAACACAAGCTTTGAACCATATTATTAATAGTGACAGGAATGTCATATGACAAGAAATATGTAATTAAACTCAGTTTATAAGTACTTTTGCACTTTTCAATAAGGATTATAGAGATTCTCCTCATAATAGGACTTAACCTTTCAAAAAAGCTTCAACAAAACAATATTTATTTTAAGTTTCTGTTCCTAATCACTACTTTCTTTACTTCAGTAAGTTTAAAACAACCCTGACAAATTATCACATGATAAAGTTGATACGGTAAATGTGTTAGTTAACAGTCTACACATCCAGAAGACAGAGCAAAATTAGCAAATATTTGGAGTCGTATAGCTGGTCACCTGGTTAATGGTAGTCCGATATTCAATCTCCTTTTAGGTCAGTTTTTGGTCTAGCCTGACAAGCCAGACCCA